>NC_140750.1:89797500-89805640 GCF_051527215.1 Medicago sativa | reverse complement strand
CCCTAAACCCTAAACCCTAAACCCTAAACCCTAAACCCTAAACCCTAAACCCTAAACCCTAAACCCTAAACCCTAAACCCTAAACCCTAAACCCTAAACCTCTAAACCCTAAACCCTAAACCCTAAACCCTAAACCCTAAACCCTAAACCCTAAACCCTAAACCCTAAACCCTAAACCCTAAACCCTAAACCCTAAACCCTAAACCCTAAACCCTAAACCCTAAACCCTAAACCCTAAACCCTAAACCCTAAACCCTAAACCCTAAACCCTAAACCCTAAACCCTAAACCCTAAACCCTAAACCCTAAACCCTAAACCCTAAACCCTAAACCCTAAACCCTAAACCCTAAACCCTAAACCCTAAACCCTAAACCCTAAACCCTAAACCCTAAACCCTAAACCCTAAACCCTAAACCCTAAACCCTAAACCCTAAACCCTAAACCCTAAACCCTAAACCCTAAACCCTAAACCCTAAACCCTAAACCCTAAACCCTAAACCCTAAACCCTAAACCCTAAACCCTAAACCCTAAACCCTAAACCCTAAACCCTAAACCCTAAACCCTAAACCCTAAACCCTAAACCCTAAACCCTAAACCCTAAACCCTAAACCCTAAACCCTAAACCCTAAACCCTAAACCCTAAACCCTAAACCCTAAACCCTAAACCCTAAACCCTAAACCCTAAACCCTAAACCCTAAACCCTAAACCCTAAACCCTAAACCCTAAACCCTAAACCCTAAACCCTAAACCCTAAACCCTAAACCCTAAACCCTAAACCCTAAACCCTAAACCCTAAACCCTAAACCCTAAACCCTAAACCCTAAACCCTAAACCCTAAACCCTAAACCCTAAACCCTAAACCCTAAACCCTAAACCCTAAACCCTAAACCCTAAACCCTAAACCCTAAACCCTAAACCCTAAACCCTAAACCCTAAACCCTAAACCCTAAACCCTAAACCCTAAACCCTAAACCCTAAACCCTAAACCCTAAACCCTAAACCCTAAACCCTAAACCCTAAACCCTAAACCCTAAACCCTAAACCCTAAACCCTAAACCCTAAACCCTAAACCCTAAACCCTAAACCCTAAACCCTAAACCCTAAACCCTAAACCCTAAACCCTAAACCCTAAACCCTAAACCCTAAACCCTAAACCCTAAACCCTAAACCCTAAACCCTAAACCCTAAACCCTAAACCCTAAACCCTAAACCCTAAACCCTAAACCCTAAACCCTAAACCCTAAACCCTAAACCCTAAACCCTAAACCCTAAACCCTAAACCCTAAACCCTAAACCCTAAACCCTAAACCCTAAACCCTAAACCCTAAACCCTAAACCCTAAACCCTAAACCCTAAACCCTAAACCCTAAACCCTAAACCCTAAACCCTAAACCCTAAACCCTAAACCCTAAACCCTAAACCCTAAACCCTAAACCCTAAACCCTAAACCCTAAACCCTAAACCCTAAACCCTAAACCCTAAACCCTAAACCCTAAACCCTAAACCCTAAACCCTAAACCCTAAACCCTAAACCCTAAACCCTAAACCCTAAACCCTAAACCCTAAACCCTAAACCCTAAACCCTAAACCCTAAACCCTAAACCCTAAACCCTAAACCCTAAACCCTAAACCCTAAACCCTAAACCCTAAACCCTAAACCCTAAACCCTAAACCCTAAACCCTAAACCCTAAACCCTAAACCCTAAACCCTAAACCCTAAACCCTAAACCCTAAACCCTAAACCCTAAACCCTAAACCCTAAACCCTAAACCCTAAACCCTAAACCCTAAACCCTAAACCCTAAACCCTAAACCCTAAACCCTAAACCCTAAACCCTAAACCCTAAACCCTAAACCCTAAACCCTAAACCCTAAACCCTAAACCCTAAACCCTAAACCCTAAACCCTAAACCCTAAACCCTAAACCCTAAACCCTAAACCCTAAACCCTAAACCCTAAACCCTAAACCCTAAACCCTAAACCCTAAACCCTAAACCCTAAACCCTAAACCCTAAACCCTAAACCCTAAACCCTAAACCCTAAACCCTAAACCCTAAACCCTAAACCCTAAACCCTAAACCCTAAACCCTAAACCCTAAACCCTAAACCCTAAACCCTAAACCCTAAACCCTAAACCCTAAACCCTAAACCCTAAACCCTAAACCCTAAACCCTAAACCCTAAACCCTAAACCCTAAACCCTAAACCCTAAACCCTAAACCCTAAACCCTAAACCCTAAACCCTAAACCCTAAACCCTAAACCCTAAACCCTAAACCCTAAACCCTAAACCCTAAACCCTAAACCCTAAACCCTAAACCCTAAACCCTAAACCCTAAACCCTAAACCCTAAACCCTAAACCCTAAACCCTAAACCCTAAACCCTAAACCCTAAACCCTAAACCCTAAACCCTAAACCCTAAACCCTAAACCCTAAACCCTAAACCCTAAACCCTAAACCCTAAACCCTAAACCCTAAACCCTAAACCCTAAACCCTAAACCCTAAACCCTAAACCCTAAACCCTAAACCCTAAACCCTAAACCCTAAACCCTAAACCCTAAACCCTAAACCCTAAACCCTAAACCCTAAACCCTAAACCCTAAACCCTAAACCCTAAACCCTAAACCCTAAACCCTAAACCCTAAACCCTAAACCCTAAACCCTAAACCCTAAACCCTAAACCCTAAACCCTAAACCCTAAACCCTAAACCCTAAACCCTAAACCCTAAACCCTAAACCCTAAACCCTAAACCCTAAACCCTAAACCCTAAACCCTAAACCCTAAACCCTAAACCCTAAACCCTAAACCCTAAACCCTAAACCCTAAACCCTAAACCCTAAACCCTAAACCCTAAACCCTAAACCCTAAACCCTAAACCCTAAACCCTAAACCCTAAACCCTAAACCCTAAACCCTAAACCCTAAACCCTAAACCCTAAACCCTAAACCCTAAACCCTAAACCCTAAACCCTAAACCCTAAACCCTAAACCCTAAACCCTAAACCCTAAACCCTAAACCCTAAACCCTAAACCCTAAACCCTAAACCCTAAACCCTAAACCCTAAACCCTAAACCCTAAACCCTAAACCCTAAACCCTAAACCCTAAACCCTAAACCCTAAACCCTAAACCCTAAACCCTAAACCCTAAACCCTAAACCCTAAACCCTAAACCCTAAACCCTAAACCCTAAACCCTAAACCCTAAACCCTAAACCCTAAACCCTAAACCCTAAACCCTAAACCCTAAACCCTAAACCCTAAACCCTAAACCCTAAACCCTAAACCCTAAACCCTAAACCCTAAACCCTAAACCCTAAACCCTAAACCCTAAACCCTAAACCCTAAACCCTAAACCCTAAACCCTAAACCCTAAACCCTAAACCCTAAACCCTAAACCCTAAACCCTAAACCCTAAACCCTAAACCCTAAACCCTAAACCCTAAACCCTAAACCCTAAACCCTAAACCCTAAACCCTAAACCCTAAACCCTAAACCCTAAACCCTAAACCCTAAACCCTAAACCCTAAACCCTAAACCCTAAACCCTAAACCCTAAACCCTAAACCCTAAACCCTAAACCCTAAACCCTAAACCCTAAACCCTAAACCCTAAACCCTAAACCCTAAACCCTAAACCCTAAACCCTAAACCCTAAACCCTAAACCCTAAACCCTAAACCCTAAACCCTAAACCCTAAACCCTAAACCCTAAACCCTAAACCCTAAACCCTAAACCCTAAACCCTAAACCCTAAACCCTAAACCCTAAACCCTAAACCCTAAACCCTAAACCCTAAACCCTAAACCCTAAACCCTAAACCCTAAACCCTAAACCCTAAACCCTAAACCCTAAACCCTAAACCCTAAACCCTAAACCCTAAACCCTAAACCCTAAACCCTAAACCCTAAACCCTAAACCCTAAACCCTAAACCCTAAACCCTAAACCCTAAACCCTAAACCCTAAACCCTAAACCCTAAACCCTAAACCCTAAACCCTAAACCCTAAACCCTAAACCCTAAACCCTAAACCCTAAACCCTAAACCCTAAACCCTAAACCCTAAACCCTAAACCCTAAACCCTAAACCCTAAACCCTAAACCCTAAACCCTAAACCCTAAACCCTAAACCCTAAACCCTAAACCCTAAACCCTAAACCCTAAACCCTAAACCCTAAACCCTAAACCCTAAACCCTAAACCCTAAACCCTAAACCCTAAACCCTAAACCCTAAACCCTAAACCCTAAACCCTAAACCCTAAACCCTAAACCCTAAACCCTAAACCCTAAACCCTAAACCCTAAACCCTAAACCCTAAACCCTAAACCCTAAACCCTAAACCCTAAACCCTAAACCCTAAACCCTAAACCCTAAACCCTAAACCCTAAACCCTAAACCCTAAACCCTAAACCCTAAACCCTAAACCCTAAACCCTAAACCCTAAACCCTAAACCCTAAACCCTAAACCCTAAACCCTAAACCCTAAACCCTAAACCCTAAACCCTAAACCCTAAACCCTAAACCCTAAACCCTAAACCCTAAACCCTAAACCCTAAACCCTAAACCCTAAACCCTAAACCCTAAACCCTAAACCCTAAACCCTAAACCCTAAACCCTAAACCCTAAACCCTAAACCCTAAACCCTAAACCCTAAACCCTAAACCCTAAACCCTAAACCCTAAACCCTAAACCCTAAACCCTAAACCCTAAACCCTAAACCCTAAACCCTAAACCCTAAACCCTAAACCCTAAACCCTAAACCCTAAACCCTAAACCCTAAACCCTAAACCCTAAACCCTAAACCCTAAACCCTAAACCCTAAACCCTAAACCCTAAACCCTAAACCCTAAACCCTAAACCCTAAACCCTAAACCCTAAACCCTAAACCCTAAACCCTAAACCCTAAACCCTAAACCCTAAACCCTAAACCCTAAACCCTAAACCCTAAACCCTAAACCCTAAACCCTAAACCCTAAACCCTAAACCCTAAACCCTAAACCCTAAACCCTAAACCCTAAACCCTAAACCCTAAACCCTAAACCCTCAAACCCTAAACCCTAAACCCTAAACCCTAAACCCTAAACCCTAAACCCTAAACCCTAAACCCTAAACCCTAAACCCTAAACCCTAAACCCTAAACCCTAAACCCTAAACCCTAAACCCTAAACCCTAAACCCTAAACCCTAAACCCTAAACCCTAAACCCTAAACCCTAAACCCTAAACCCTAAACCCTAAACCCTAAACCCTAAACCCTAAACCCTAAACCCTAAACCCTAAACCCTAAACCCTAAACCCTAAACCCTAAACCCTAAACCCTAAACCCTAAACCCTAAACCCTAAACCCTAAACCCTAAACCCTAAACCCTAAACCCTAAACCCTAAACCCTAAACCCTAAACCCTAAACCCTAAACCCTAAACCCTAAACCCTAAACCCTAAACCCTAAACCCTAAACCCTAAACCCTAAACCCTAAACCCTAAACCCTAAACCCTAAACCCTAAACCCTAAACCCTAAACCCTAAACCCTAAACCCTAAACCCTAAACCCTAAACCCTAAACCCTAAACCCTAAACCCTAAACCCTAAACCCTAAACCCTAAACCCTAAACCCTAAACCCTAAACCCTAAACCCTAAACCCTAAACCCTAAACCCTAAACCCTAAACCCTAAACCCTAAACCCTAAACCCTAAACCCTAAACCCTAAACCCTAAACCCTAAACCCTAAACCCTAAACCCTAAACCCTAAACCCTAAACCCTAAACCCTAAACCCTAAACCCTAAACCCTAAACCCTAAACCCTAAACCCTAAACCCTAAACCCTAAACCCTAAACCCTAAACCCTAAACCCTAAACCCTAAACCCTAAACCCTAAACCCTAAACCCTAAACCCTAAACCCTAAACCCTAAACCCTAAACCCTAAACCCTAAACCCTAAACCCTAAACCCTAAACCCTAAACCCTAAACCCTAAACCCTAAACCCTAAACCCTAAACCCTAAACCCTAAACCCTAAACCCTAAACCCTAAACCCTAAACCCTAAACCCTAAACCCTAAACCCTAAACCCTAAACCCTAAACCCTAAACCCTAAACCCTAAACCCTAAACCCTAAACCCTAAACCCTAAACCCTAAACCCTAAACCCTAAACCCTAAACCCTAAACCCTAAACCCTAAACCCTAAACCCTAAACCCTAAACCCTAAACCCTAAACCCTAAACCCTAAACCCTAAACCCTAAACCCTAAACCCTAAACCCTAAACCCTAAACCCTAAACCCTAAACCCTAAACCCTAAACCCTAAACCCTAAACCCTAAACCCTAAACCCTAAACCCTAAACCCTAAACCCTAAACCCTAAACCCTAAACCCTAAACCCTAAACCCTAAACCCTAAACCCTAAACCCTAAACCCTAAACCCTAAACCCTAAACCCTAAACCCTAAACCCTAAACCCTAAACCCTAAACCCTAAACCCTAAACCCTAAACCCTAAACCCTAAACCCTAAACCCTAAACCCTAAACCCTAAACCCTAAACCCTAAACCCTAAACCCTAAACCCTAAACCCTAAACCCTAAACCCTAAACCCTAAACCCTAAACCCTAAACCCTAAACCCTAAACCCTAAACCCTAAACCCTAAACCCTAAACCCTAAACCCTAAACCCTAAACCCTAAACCCTAAACCCTAAACCCTAAACCCTAAACCCTAAACCCTAAACCCTAAACCCTAAACCCTAAACCCTAAACCCTAAACCCTAAACCCTAAACCCTAAACCCTAAACCCTAAACCCTAAACCCTAAACCCTAAACCCTAAACCCTAAACCCTAAACCCTAAACCCTAAACCCTAAACCCTAAACCCTAAACCCTAAACCCTAAACCCTAAACCCTAAACCCTAAACCCTAAACCCTAAACCCTAAACCCTAAACCCTAAACCCTAAACCCTAAACCCTAAACCCTAAACCCTAAACCCTAAACCCTAAACCCTAAACCCTAAACCCTAAACCCTAAACCCTAAACCCTAAACCCTAAACCCTAAACCCTAAACCCTAAACCCTAAACCCTAAACCCTAAACCCTAAACCCTAAACCCTAAACCCTAAACCCTAAACCCTAAACCCTAAACCCTAAACCCTAAACCCTAAACCCTAAACCCTAAACCCTAAACCCTAAACCCTAAACCCTAAACCCTAAACCCTAAACCCTAAACCCTAAACCCTAAACCCTAAACCCTAAACCCTAAACCCTAAACCCTAAACCCTAAACCCTAAACCCTAAACCCTAAACCCTAAACCCTAAACCCTAAACCCTAAACCCTAAACCCTAAACCCTAAACCCTAAACCCTAAACCCTAAACCCTAAACCCTAAACCCTAAACCCTAAACCCTAAACCCTAAACCCTAAACCCTAAACCCTAAACCCTAAACCCTAAACCCTAAACCCTAAACCCTAAACCCTAAACCCTAAACCCTAAACCCTAAACCCTAAACCCTAAACCCTAAACCCTAAACCCTAAACCCTAAACCCTAAACCCTAAACCCTAAACCCTAAACCCTAAACCCTAAACCCTAAACCCTAAACCCTAAACCCTAAACCCTAAACCCTAAACCCTAAACCCTAAACCCTAAACCCTAAACCCTAAACCCTAAACCCTAAACCCTAAACCCTAAACCCTAAACCCTAAACCCTAAACCCTAAACCCTAAACCCTAAACCCTAAACCCTAAACCCTAAACCCTAAACCCTAAACCCTAAACCCTAAACCCTAAACCCTAAACCCTAAACCCTAAACCCTAAACCCTAAACCCTAAACCCTAAACCCTAAACCCTAAACCCTAAACCCTAAACCCTAAACCCTAAACCCTAAACCCTAAACCCTAAACCCTAAACCCTAAACCCTAAACCCTAAACCCTAAACCCTAAACCCTAAACCCTAAACCCTAAACCCTAAACCCTAAACCCTAAACCCTAAACCCTAAACCCTAAACCCTAAACCCTAAACCCTAAACCCTAAACCCTAAACCCTAAACCCTAAACCCTAAACCCTAAACCCTAAACCCTAAACCCTAAACCCTAAACCCTAAACCCTAAACCCTAAACCCTAAACCCTAAACCCTAAACCCTAAACCCTAAACCCTAAACCCTAAACCCT